>NW_027437184.1:9279325-9294325 GCF_033239565.1 Halichoeres trimaculatus | reverse complement strand
AAAAGATGCAACTTTATGAAAAAGCCTTAAAGAAAAAATTAACTGATTGAAATTTACAATAAGACGTCTGTTTATTGGTTATTAAAAAGGTCATTAAAGGTCATTTAACTGTTATACAAAACATTGTTTATCACATGTTATAATCTCTTTTATCCCTGTTGCTGTACACACTCAACCTATGGGCGATATTTTTTCAGAAGCAGTACGTTTTCAGTCTTTGTTCTTAAACCTCGACCCTGAGACGATGCAGTTTAACGATAAATAAACACGGAGTCACGTTTTCAGCTGGTCAGCACTGGTGGGCCTGTTTGCTGATTATTCTTTTGCTCTTTGCTCTGACTGTATCACCACATAACACCACACCACCCTCCAGGCACCCAGTCTCTAAACACAGACTACAGTTGGCCGTGCTGATGTGAACCACATCTGGATACACACAGGAAAACCAAACCATACGCAGCCAAACACAATAACACACAAACTTGGTAATTTGTAATCTCTGTCGGCGTACACAGGGGACTGACGGGGGATCAGGGTAATGGTTTATGATGTGGATGTGTATTGGCTTGTTTATGCCGTCCTCCTGAGCTCAGAGCTGCACAGAATGAAGGAGAAGAAGGAAAGACAGATGTTGTTTAAAAAGTGTAATCCTGGGCTCTGTGATGGGGTATGTGGCTCTGCTGTGTGTCTCCGCTCAGGGTCTAACAACCTGTGGCAGCTTCATCGAGGCTCAGACGCAGCAGAGATCTTTTTTATTTGGTTTTACTCTAAGTTTTAAACTTTTTTCTTGTAAGTTCATGTAGAGATACTGCCAGCAAACTAAATGTCTAAATAAGATTTAGATGAATTAAAGAAAACAAGAATTAAGAGGAAAAACAACACACTGTAGAGGTTTATTTTAAACGGGGTGAAGCTAAAGTTTTTATTCTGTTTTCGATTTTTCTATTCATGAAAGGAAAGTTTAATTTCTGTACATGTATTTATGAAACCAGGAGCTTAGATACTCATTTTTCTTCTGTTGAAATAGTCTCACAGGTTAGTTTTAAAAGCCATCATGGTTGTTCCTATATTGTCAATACACGTCACTACATTTAATGGTATCAGTGATGATAGTATCATTGAGTCAACCAATAAAGAAAAAATGAAAATTTAAATTTGTGTCTTTGAAAATTAATCAAAAAGCATGAAGTTAGCCCTAAAAAAATTAAAACTTAAAAAAAATGATTTAACCAATACTTAAAGATTTATTGTGCAAACAACTGTCTAAATAAATCCTAGTTGCAACCTCTGGTCTAAAAATATGGGACAATGCTGAAGTAGTAAAAACCTGCTGAGTCTCAAGTGTCCGCTTTAGGCTGGCCCCAGAAGAAAAAAAGAATTAAAAAAATAAAAATAAGTTTTTACAGCAAAAATTAACCTAATTACAGCCTGGTACAAAAAAACGTCTGAATCCAAAATTTTCTATCAGCACACACAGGATATTAAGATGGCGACTTTGCCCATTCAGATACACGGCTCAGCTCAAGTGACTGATGGGGGCACAATAGCTGTTAGTGATGAGTGTAAGGAGACTCGAAACTTGCATCACTTCCAATATGGCCACCACCGCCAATTTGCTTCAGAAATACATCTCAGAAACCAGGTGGCGCTAGGAGACTACGTCCATTAATTCCACAGTCTATAAATAAATCTTGCTTTAAATCACATTTTGTTTAAATACTTTATTATACTGTATCTGGCACCCAATATTTTTATATAGTAGCTAAAAGTTAAATCACTTTTGCTGCTATGGAGACTTGAGGAAATCCTGGACAGGCTCCATGGCCTGATGAACTCATCCATCAGGGTTTGGATTCCCCAGATCGATATCCAGCTTGTGTCCTCCTGGCCGAGATGAGTGAAACACCTCACAAAGCAAAAGACTCATTATCAGTCATGACTCAGACTCTTCCCTGTAAGCCCGACTTTCATGGATCATCAGCAGCCTCTTTAGTTGATCCAACATCAGTCATGACGTTCATGGGTGGGTTGCTGTCAATCGCCACTGTGTAGCGTTAGCTGCTCATCTTAGCACAACAACAGGAAGGCTAATGCATTTACTGCGCTTACACATGCACAGGTTGATCTGAGGTATGAAAAACAGCTGGTTCAACAAAAAAGGCTTCACATCTCCAGGTGCACTTGGTATTTTCTAAGGTTAGATTGAAATACTTGTGGGTCACACTGAAACCAGCAGGATCACGAGTCAGAAATCAACATCAACAAAAGATCCACCCTCAGTAGGTCCTTTACCTTTCAGTTTATCAGAAAGATATTTAGTAATTTCCATCAAAAAGACAGGTTTGAATTTTTCAAATCTGAAAAAAGAATTTCTTGAAAACACAAGACAGATCTGAAAGGCTCTGTTCGTGATTAAATGTGGTATTTCAGAGAATACTTCATAACTTTAAAAAAGTAAGTCCTGCCTCTGACAAGAAAGTATATTTTTTCTTCAAAAAAGACAAACACACAGATTTTTTGTTTTTGCAGAGTATGGCAGGGCAGAATGATATTATCAATGTCAACTAGATCAAATGTCCATCAGATGACAGCTTTGCATAATTCTCCAGTTAGCCTCTAATCCACAGGGTCCAGAACTGAGCTGGACTTATTTGTTAAGTCACACTGTCCCCTGTATCCTGTCCACTCACAGCATGTGAAATCCTTCAGTGTTCGCTCTGTTAGTCTCTGTCTGTGAATAGCATGATGCTATTCTGCCCTCTGGTATTCACTCTGTGGCTGGGTTAGCACGGCTAGCTCGTCCATCTTATTGGAGATAGATCTTACGTTCCCCTTAACGATGGAAGGACAGGCTGATATCATCTTTTCTCAGCTTTTGCCACCTGCATCGCGTCCTTGCCTCCTTCTCTTTAGCTTGCAGAGAACATTGGACCTAGCACCAGTTAGCATCAACATGCTTTGGGCTGTCAACAGCTCATCTTGTGTGTAAACATACCATGGTCCCATGTCGCATCCCCACACACACACAGAGGAAGAAAAATGGGAGAAACACCACTGTAGACACAACCAGTTTAGTTTCAATGGTTGACAAATAAGACATCAAAAGACGACTAGAACGAGAAGAAAAAAAGAAGAAGAAAGAACAACAAAGCAGTCACCCAAGTGGTGCTTTGCAACAAAAACCTTAAAGAAAAAACATTGTAAGTGTTCTGTTACTTAAAATCTTAAAAGTTGATATCAAGAATTAAGGGGGTCTGCTTTTTTCACATTTGTACAGATCACCATAAAGTTTAAACATGTTTTTTTAATTCAACAGAACATTACTTCACTGTTAAGAGTTTGACATCTGCATGATGCGTTACACTGTTAACCTGATGCATCCTTCAACGTTCCTTTAAAATGGTAAGACCTAAAGACGACGCAATGGTGCAAACAATCTCCTTATGCACCCTTTAAAGGATGCAGCCAATGAACCGGGATGAAGCTCATGTGGTGACATTGCTGCACTTATCTTTGGACTG
Organism: Halichoeres trimaculatus; assembly: GCF_033239565.1. Taxonomy (NCBI): domain Eukaryota; kingdom Metazoa; phylum Chordata; class Actinopteri; order Labriformes; family Labridae; genus Halichoeres; species Halichoeres trimaculatus. The sequence goes on along the minus strand of NW_027437184.1, from coordinate 9,290,804 downwards.
TTTGTCCATTAAATCAATTCATCACTGTGAAACAAAACAGTCATTTGAAATGCTGCTGTTCAGTCATTGTTATGTACTTTGTGAATAAAGAGGGGATTATTATTACAAATTAATCATACCTTCATTATCAAACAAACTGACTGGGTTTTTTCCCCACAGTGTATCTGTATAAACAACAATTAATAAATGTTGATAGGCAGCTCAGGTCTGCAATCCCTAAAAACACAAACTATACAATTACAGTGTTTGTGCAACGTGTGTTTAATGATCCTGTGTCCTCATACCAGCCCGCACCATTGTCAGACATTTCATTGTTATTGAGCAAACTATTCAGCCATTAATCTGACTATTCTCCATCCAGTGTTTGCTCAGACAGAATACAGGATGAAGGTGTGTGCCGTCTGGCTCTTATTTCCTGCCCCATTGTGTGTTGTCACACAGCGATCTGGTGGGAACGTTTCAAAACGCTGTCGTCTTTTCTCAGGACTATTTGTCTGTGTTTCTGTTCTCCCGTGGTTCTTCACACAAACTAGTTCCTGCTTGCCTCGCGGCTACATCTGAGGTTAGGAGTGTGTGTGGGTGTGTGTGTGAAATGTGTACACGTGTATGTGTGTGGTATTGAGTCTTAAAGCGTCAATCAAATTTAAATCCGGAGATGAAAGGAAGGGGATGCCCTTCCCTGCCTTTTAATTACAGTGTTTGTGGTGACGGAGGCAGGAAGCTCGGGTGCTAATGTAGCGTAGCGTAGCCACTGTTCCGTTTACCTGGACAGGTAGACGGCATGACTCTCTCTCTCTGAGAGATTTAGGCTGAATTTATATTTTCAGCCATGATAATGACTTCATGTGTTGGAGCTTTGCTGTGTTTCTGGAGGAATGAAGTAGAAAGCGAGGTGAAAGGGGATCATGCCATGGTAACTCAGGTGGATATTATATAAGGTAGAGGGGAGACAAGTTAATCCTCTCCAAGCAACCAATTACAGCTCTCCATCTCCCATCATCCCTCCCCCTTTAATCTCACTTACTCACCTCCACACCCCTGTCTCCCCTCTTTACCCAAGTCTGATCCAAACCTTCACATCCTCCTCTCTATGACGTATGCAACTCAAAACCTGTGACACACTACAGGTAACAGCTCTGACCATGCCTGCATCAAACAAGCATCTTTACAGCTGAGTAAATAAATAAAGAAAAAGACATCTTCACATATAAACCTGGGTAGTGTCTTCACTTCTAAATTTTGGATTCTGGAAAAACACTGCACAAAATTTTGTCCGAGTAGGGTCGGTGACAAAGTTTGTGAAACATAAAGGAGGAATTTAACTATCCTATAAAATGCTATCCAGGGTGGGTTAAGTCAATAGTAGAATGGATTCTTTTTTCCATATTTATTTAACCAGGAAGTCCCACTGAGAATCAAAATATCTCTTGCAAAAGAGACCTAGCCAAGTTAGCAGCCAATCACAGAATATTAAGATGCAACAAATACAACATAAATAAAAAACGGGAACATCTATTAAACCATTGATGATACACATAGACTGTATAAAACATGGACGTAGTCCCGCCGGCGTCACCCGTCTGTTTCTGAAACAGAAAATTAAGCACATCCGCTATAGCGGCCATATTGGTAGTGGCAATTGGTAGGGCGCCTGTCAGTCACGTGACCTTCAGCTGTGCCTCTTATTGGGGGAGCTCGCAATCTTAATACCCTCTGAACGGCTGAGTTAAAAAAAACAATTCACCCCCGTACAGTGGGTACCGGTAGTAAAATTAGCGACTCAGACAGGAGACGTTTTTTGAACCAGGCTGTAAATAGGTTAAATTCTGCTTTGAAAACAGCTTTTTTTTGGCTTGGTGTGTATGTGACTTCCAGTACTTCAGGAGCCAGCCTCAAGCAAACACTTGCGAAACAGCAGATTTTAGCACTTCCGCATTGTCTCATACTCTTAGAGCGGAGGTTGTCTCTTGATGATACATCAAGAAAAACAAGCACATCTTCACCACGAAATTCTTTACGATGCCTTAAGATTTATTAAATGATGGGAGTGTTTTCCTAATCTAAGATCTTTCTGCAGATCATTCCAAGCCCATGGGGTGCAGTTTTCCTGAAAACAGTTAAAAACTCGGAGTATGTCAAAAAGTAACCACTTGGAGGAGTGTAGCTGGTAGCTAACAGAGCAAACACAGAGAGTGTTTCAAAGGTACATGGGGATTAATATGACAGCAGCAGGAGTTATGATCAATACTGCAACCAGTCAGTAGGGGGAGCTCTGAATCCTGTGGCTCCATAGTTAGTAAACGCTTAATGTATTCTTTTATTGGATGTTTGACAAACTATGACTTGTTGTGAAAGGTGGCAGGTTGGAATCAAACCAGACTGTCTGCTTCAAGGATCAGAGGCATCGAACCGAGACCATGTCCACATGTAGCTGGGTATTTTCAAAAACGAATAGCCCCCCCTCGTAGGTTTTTAAAAATACTTTTTTCCCACTAGTAGCGGGCAAATCTGCCGTTGAGTGTGTGCCAAACCCATAATGGGCAGTGTTTTTCACAATGACCCACCGTCATTCAGCTGTGACGTTTGAGAACTGAAAACTCTGTTTACCGGCGTCTACACAAAACCATGAAACCAGAGTTTTACAAAAACATAATTTTTGGTGATGTAAAGTGCTGTTTCGTATGGACAACAGGCCTTATATAAAAATATATGTGGTTTCCCAAATACCTGGCTACGTGTGGACTTGGCCTTCGTGAGGGTTATGAGTATACTGGGCCCTGCAGTGAGAGTGGGGCCTACAAAGATAAAATAATGAACATCTGTCAGTGCAACACTTCCACTTCATCTCAAAGAGCATCTCATACAACCACTCAATTAAACTGGCACAATAAACACATTTATTTTATCAAATGAGCCATACATGTGAGTATTTTGTATTTATAAGTTCCTTATTTTCTGTTTCAGTTTGACATTATTAGAAACTTTTTTTTAAATTAATGTAGGGGGAAAAGTATTGACCCTGTGGAGTCTAATCCTTTGATGAATTGATGCTGTGATGTCCTGCGTTGGCTGCCATGGGTACAATCTGTGTCAAACACTGATTATGAGGTTATGAAACCAGCTCTGAGCTCTTGATGTTATGAGGAGAGAATGATAAGATTTGTTATGTCTTGTATTTATTATTGTTTCTTTCATACTTAAAGCAATACATCAACAGTGTTATATTCCCCCTGTGATTTATGTCATGAGTTTTGTTTTTTATACAGCTATTTTTCAAAGAAAGAAAAATAACTCCTTTAAGTGTTTTCCTGTTGTTTGTCCCTCATGTGGATCTTATTTCTCCAGCGATGTCAAAACCACACAGCTGTGATTCTGCCTCATTAATTCATGTGTTCCTCTTAAATGTTGGTGTTTGTTTTTGCACCAATGATGCTCTTAAAGACACACTTTCATTTTTAATTCCTGGTGTTTCCAACCCTTCAGTGGTCAAAGTCAGGGTTTTTTTTTTTTTTAGCCTGCTGACAAAGAAACTAAAGAAAAAGATTTAACTTTAAATTAAACCAGTTGCACATGGCTTAGTTTCCTTGGATTTATATATGAAGAAACTGTCTCTATCTGACAGTTTCTTTTCCCTGGATAACGTATAAAAAAAGAAAGCAAAGTAGGCGATAAATTCTCTCAAAAGAAAACGGCTTCAGAGCTAAAAAGCAGTTTGTCAGTTTGACACAGGAGGAGTTAATTTGATTGAAACATTAGAAAAAAATAACAAACTTGCAGGAAATGGATCCAATCCAACCCTGACATGTTTGGAAATACAAAGTCGGTCTGTCCCCTGATATTTTAGCAGACCCTTTGTGGCTAACTGTATCTACAAGAGTCCCAATTAGCTCCCTACTCCTGGGATGAGAGAGCCCCGGAGAGGCCCTCACCCTGGAGACCTGGAGACTGGTCTCCCCCTCCCTCCCCCTTTGCTTACCTAAATCCCTGAGCAGGGATTAAAGATGGCTGCAGAGGAAGATGATTCACAAAGCTCCTCGTCTCTCTTGTCAGAGAGTGGGTGTGGGGTAAGTGAGGGAAGGATGGAGGTTATAGGTGTGTATGCGCATTATGTATGAAAGCGTTTGTACCTGCTGGTATATTTCCACTCCTACATGTAGCGCGTGTGTGTTGCATTGGATAAAATTTAGTCACCAGGAGTTGGGCGGCTAGTTTCGATTCCTCTCTGTCTGATGATGTGTCAGGCTTGCCCTGGCTATGATAAATACTTGATTCTGATTGGTCTAATCTCATTACAGCAGGAATGGGTTCTCAGTGAACACACTCCTTACCTGAAATCAAACTGTTGTTGTGTGTTGTTCTTTTTGGCACTGTAAACAGCTATTATGATCATTTTTATTCAAAATACTGAATGCTGATAAGTCTGTGCCGTAAACTTTAAACCAGGAAGTCCAAGTATTAAGACCCAGGATTAAAGGGCTCAGCTCCCACTCTCTTCAGGCTGGGGATGACACAACTCCTATATCAGCGTTTTATATGGAGAATCCCGAGTGTAAAAGTTTTTGTATCACAGAAACAAAATCATCACAGATGTCATGAAAGTAAAAACTTGAGAGAGGTGTAAAATATCATCTGTGGTTACAAGTTCCAGTGGTTCCAGTGTTACTCAAGGTGCCTTCTTTAACATTACAATTTACATTTTACCTATTCAGAAAAGTGCCATCAGTAAAACGAGACAATTTTCATTTTACTTTCTTGTTTTCTGCAAAATGCAATTCTTTTGTATAGTTCATTTGTTGGTCATTGACACCAAACTTTTTGTGGCTTCAGCAGTATTTTTACCACTTTTTCTCCTGTGTTTGTCCACAGATCCTACATGTAACTATGGCTGCATTGTTTACATGTGAACTCAGCTGTTAGCAGCCTGTAGCATGTCAATGCTAACTGGTGCAAGGCCTGATGTCTTCCCACAAGGTGAGGAGAAGGAGGTGGAACGACGTGCTGGTTCTCAGGTGTGAGCTAAGAAGTGACATCGGCCTGTCCTTCCATCCATCGTTATTGGGAACATAAGATCTATCGCCAATTATGCTGTTCACAGAAATAGCTAATGGAGCTAACATCAGACACCAACGCCACATTGGAAGAGCTTCACCTGCTGAGAGCAAATAGGATACAGGAGACAGAGATGGAGCATGATGGAGGATACACTTTCTTACTTTTGTTTTCTTGATTGCTGCTGTGACTTCAATTTAGTTGTGCTTGTTACAATGATAATAAAGTTTTATTCTTTTGAATCTTTGAATTATGTGGTTTTTGTATTGTATTTGCTGCTGGTCTTGGCAAGTATGATCTGGTTTTCTGAGTTAATACAATTTGGATATGTTAAAAATAAATGTTGACTGTAGAAGTCATTTTAAATTGTTTCTTACAGAGCAGATTAATTACAGTTCATATGTTTTGTTCTGGGTATAATTTTTTTTATTTAATTTATTAACTTCAAGATAATTAAGTAGGTAGTTTATGTTAATTAGACCATTTTGAAGCACTTGATTTGGGGTGGAGTTTTGTTTATTAGGGCAGTTAGTGCAGGTGTGGGGGTCAGTCTTCCTGAGAAATGAATGATCTATAATCTCATTCATACATCAATGACACAACACTAAGGCACATACTGCTCTCATGGGCCAGACAAATCGCTTTACCTAGGACAAAAAAGTCCTAAACTCGTTAGCTTTATTGTGGCCATAATCTTTATTTTGTATATTTGATTAGTTCTAAACAAAAGACTTCATCCCTAAAACCTGGTTCATGCTTGACACGCCAGTCGAATGAATTAAATCATTTTGGTGGACTCACCCTGCAGCGAGGTTCTTTTTAATTCAATTCAATTTCCACATAGAGGTGCACAGAAAAAATGCTTGACATCTTTTTTCAGCCACATGTGTAAATTATAGTTTCCCAAACTTTTTTCTCAAAGATTTATCTTAATTGCACCCACAGATAAAAGCTCTTTAAGAATATCTTTTCTTCAGGTCCTTCAAGTCACATGTATGTTGGTTGGACTTTTACACATCCACACTTTGCTAACCACATTTGGTTTTATAAGAATGTGAAATGCAGACATGTTTTTTGAAGGCCATGATATAAATGCTGTTTTTCTTTCCGTGTAGAAGTCTGTCGGATCAGCTTTTTCGTAGTTCTGTTTTTGAAAAATTTCTCACTTGTGGTTTCAAACAAATCAGTTGCTTTATATGGGCTCATTGCTGAAGGAGGCTCAACACATGAGACACACACACACACATACACATACACACAGAGGCTTGTTAGGCCCTGGCAGAAAAGAAAAAAAAACTAAAGTAGCACAAAGAAAGAAAAGAAAAAACCTTCCCTGAGGTGGCCTGTAAATTGCGTTGGAATGTCAAGGCAGCCAATCAAATCTCAGCAGACAGACCCCAACGGGAGGGGCGGGCTCACAACGCTGATGATGCTAATGCAGCCAATTAGAGCGCGGCTGGCCGTGCTCCATTCTCCCCCTCCTCAATGTCAATGGCAACATTTATCCCCAATAAAACAGACATGATCTCAGGAGCCCGGGCTGCCAGGGCTTTCCGTTCCTGCAGATTTCAGTTGATTGTACAGTGCCGAGCCTGGAAGCACTCAGAGGATGATTACTGAGCTCCTGTTACATATTTAAAGGGAGATTCCTCACAAAAATGTATGCTTTTTTCCTCTGTATGTTGGGATTTTTGACTAAAATATTAATAGAAAAATCAGGATGTTGACTCACTTTTGAGGCACACAGGGACGAGGCACCACAGTTTGTCTCTCTCTGCTCAAACAGAGACACACATCCAGTCAGGAGGCCGGATTAACCTCTTAAGTATCTGGAACAGCAGGATGGACAAAACAACCTAAAACCATTAAGAACAATGGACTGAGATCAGGAATCTAAATCTCTGAGTGTAACAAGGCGAGATAAAATACACTGTACCACTGAGGGGCGGAAACTAGTGCCAAAACACAACTGTGGTTAAACAGAATTACATGAATTCACTAATATATTGATTTCCTCATACATGTGGAATACGTAAACAGCTTGAGTGATCATCCTACGTCAGTCAGTAATGGCTGTGAGCCTGTTCCTCTGATTGAGGAGTCTATCTCTTCATGTTGGGACTTCTTAGTAAGTTAGACACATCCTTCATTCAGGAACAGCTGTTGTATTTTCTAGTAGAGAGGAAAAATATTGCTTGATGTCTGTCATTTCCCAGTGTGACAGAGTTTTAAAAGGCAGGTCAAAAGTAAAACTAACAAACCAAATCCTGCATAATGAACAAGAAACTCATTTTAATCCACGGGCCTTAATACCTGATCACTCCCTGTGTTTTACCTGTAGCTGAGCCAATGTGTGCTTTGTGTTATACTGTTAAAATAGTTTTGTCTCCAGTAGAGTCACCTGTTCTGTGCTCTGCTATCTTTACATGTTGAACTCAAAGATTTTAAACCAGCGAGTGGGAGAGGGCATGTGTTTGTGTAAGTGCTTACAGAGCCTCGTGCTGCTCTTGTAGCCGGTGTGTGTGAGCAGATCCTAGTTCCTGGTGTGAGAGGCGTTCTTTAGCTGGTGAGCGGCCCGCCTGAAAGGTTACACTCAACTACAGTGATGTGCACAGACGTTTTTAAGGGCAAAACGGAAGAAGACATACAGCATGTTCTCCACCCATTCTCCTCTTTTGCCATTAGACTAACTTCAATGTATTAACAAGAGCACTTCATCATGCATTTTTGCCTCCCAAGAGGATACTGTGGCCCATGTTTTGGCCTCCTATAAGGATCCTTAATTGGTGTTTTAGCGCCCTAAAGGGCTTTTTTGCACCCATTTTATGCAGCCCAAGGCGGCACTTTTGGATTTGTTTTTCACTCCAAGGAGGGCCCTTTAGCACATATTTTTGCCACCCAAGAGTGCACTTAAGCAAACATTTTTGAGAAAACCAAGAGCGCACTAAAGCTCACATTTTTGCCTCCCAAAAAGACACTTTGGCGTACTTTTTTTTTTGCCACTGAAAAGCACACCTTTGCCCTTTAGGCCACCCAAGAGGGCACTTTAGCAGACAATTTTGCTCCTTGAATGGACACTTAGTGCACACATTTCTAATTTGCACTTCAGAATGCATTTTTTGCAACCCAAGACAGCACTTAAGACTACATTTTTGCAACCCAAAAAAGCACTTCAGCACATGTTATTTTTGCAACCAATGAGGGCACTTCAGCTTACAATTTTTGCAACTCTAAAGGGCACTTAGGTGCCCATTTTTAACAACCCAAGGGGGCACTTCAGCGTTCATATTTGTCGCACTCTAGCACATATTTTTGCCACCCAAGAGCTCACTTAAGCACACATTTTGCCTCCCAAAAGGACACTCTGGAGCACTTTTTTTTTTTTCAAAAGAAAAAAAAACCACCTTTGCCCTTTAGGCCACCCAAGAGGGCACTTTAGTGCACATATCCCTGATGCATTTTTGCAACCTAGGATGGCACTTTAGCACACATTTTTGCAACCCAAAAAGGCACTTTAATGCGTATTTTTCACGACCTAATGGGGCACTTTAGCGTGCATATTTATCCCCTGAAAGGGCACCCTATGCTGATATTTTTGCAACCCAAGAGGGCGCTTTTGGATTCCTCTGTCACCCCAAGAAGGGTACCTTAGCACACATTTTTGCCACTCAAGAGTCCATTTTGTCACCTCTTTTTGCCACCCAAAAGCGGACTTAAGCATACATTTTCTAGCAAACCAGGAAAGCACTAAAGCACACATTTTGCCTCCCAAAAAGACTCTCTGGAGTATATATTTTTTTACCACTGAAAAGCACACCTTTACCCTTTATGCCACCCAAGAGGGCACTTTAGCACACATTTTTGCCCCATGAATGGACACTTAAGTGCACATATCTCTAAATTGCACTTCAGCATGCATTTTTTCTGCAACCCAAGACAGCACTTTCGGCTATGTTTATTCTTTTTGCAACCAAAGAGGACACTTCACCATACATTTATTGCAACTCTAAATGGCACTTAAATGTGCATTTTTCCTGACCCACGGGGGCAATTTAGCGCTGATATTTTTGCAACTCAAGATGGTGTTTTTGTATATTTTTCAACAACTGGGCCACACTAACAGCCAGTCGATAGAGAAAGATCTTTATATTGTTGTCTTTATCTCTTAACAATCTTGTTGTTAGGAGATTAAGTAGTGTATTAGGAGTGGTTGGAATAATTGCGTCTTTAGCTTGATAAGTTACAGTGTGACAGGTAAACTTTCTGAAATAAAGTGAAGGAATTATTCCTTGTAGAAAGTTTTTGTACTTTTAGTGTCAGAGAATTTGTGAAACACAGCTCAAACAGAAGCAGGAAGGTCTCCAGAGTTTGTCCTGTGTACGTGGAGCTTCACAGTCCATAAAAACCTTCATTAAGTGTCAGATGTGCTATTAAACCCTGAAAATGTCAAAGATAATTTGGGACTCTGTTTGTTTTACCTCGTATTGAGCTGGAGGGCTTTATCTCAGTTTAAAGCTCCTACCTCTGAGTTCAGTTTAAGTTATGGACACATTAATGACTCAGATGTGTACATAGTGTGTAATTAGTTAGCACAGCATACAACAACAGAGGCCTCTTTGTTTTAGAGCAGCGCTGCGTTGCCGCTTGTTCGCTCCGTAGCAGCAGGGTGGTGTGGAAATGTTGCAGCTAATCTCGTCTCTGCGTCTAAACACCTTTTTGTTGTGATCCGCATGACAATGGTCCCGTAAGCCTCATAAAGCCGGCTGAATTAGCAGCTGAGTGTGTTTGTCTGGGTTGTCAGTGTTAAGTTCTGGATGAGGTGTTTATGCAAGTGTGAAAACAGTAGAGATACTTTTTGCACACTGAGGAAACATAGCGCTAGGAGTTCGGAGGCAGCATTCGCTTCAGTTTCTGTTTTTAATATGTAGATGTGATGACGACACAATTCCTTGTATTTTTACATATTTGCACATTTGATTTCAAATTAAGGTGAAGACAACATGCACGAATCAAATGCAGATTAAATAATACAATTTTTATACCAAAAGAAAAAAAAAACTAGGAGGAGAAATGTGTTTTTGATTCCACTGAGTGAAAAAACGGTAGGATTTGTTGACCTTTAACTTTTAATAAGGTCAAATTTTAACCAAAACACGACACACACCTCCACTTTAAATGTTTTAATTTACAACTTTGCAGCTTTAACTGCAAAAAGTGAGCCACTAACTTAATCTACGATAGGCATTGTACCAATGTTGTTGTCTTCAGGCAAGAATGGTAAAATATGATACTTAAAGAAAAGCTACGTCTTGTCTTTTTCTCCACCTCCTTTCTCCAGCCATGATTTCCGGTCTTTTCTTACACCACTTCACTCTTTCATTTCGTCCTGCACGAGCTCCATAAGTCAGGGTGTTCAGAGTTATCCCACAGCGATCCTCAACCCTCCCATGCCGTTAGCCGAGCCTAAGACAATGCTTCATCACTGGATTACACTTTAAATGGTTGCATTAGCTGACTACCAACCTTCCCAATCCCTCACCCAAGCACCCCTACCTCCCTGCAGCAGTGGGATCTTAAAAACAGGTCACACACAATGTGAAGTGTTTTGTAAACTTGTGACTCTAAAGAATCCAACACTTTGTGCTTTTCCAGTCTTGTTGCTGTGGTGGTTTTCTCTCACTTGTTCTGCCCCAAACTCACTACTAGCTTTGGATGTAAGTGTACAAGTATGTAAGTGAAACCCAGTTCCTGATCTTGCTGCTAAATCCCAAAAGTTTTCTAATTACAACACTTAAAGGTTTGAGGCATGTCTTAAATTAGCTGGTCTTTTGAAGCTGCGATAGCTTTTGTTTTTTATCCCCCCACATAAAAAGGTGAGCAAGTCAAAAAGCACAAACACTCTTCCTCTAACAATCCCCTCTCAAAGTGCGCGGTGAAGCTCTTCACACGTACTCCTGCAGCCTTTTTCCACACGGACAAACACGTCTGCTAATCTCTGAGGTTTATTCAGAAATCTCATTAAGACGGCCCGGCTGAATGAAATTAATTTCTAATCCTTGCCTTAATCAATGACTAATTAAGTAAAATTGAAGGATCCATGGTTAGGCTTTAAAGTTTCAGCCGGGCTCAGTGAGGCCCTGCAGCGCTGACCTCACATCTGCTGCACAAACCTCTCTATCAGAGCGAAGTAGGGCTGCAGTGTGTGTGTGTGTGTGTGTGTGTGTGTGTGTGTGTGTGTGTGTGTGTGTGTGTGTGTGTGTGTGTGTGTGTGTGTGTGTGTGTGTGTGTGTGTGTGTTTCAGACAGAAAGAAAGAGAAGATCTTATTGGTCTGCTGAACCTGAGCACTTCCTACCAGAATAAATAAGACAAACAAAAGCTCATGTCTTTATCTGCGTGTTTGGTGCACTTCAAAAATAAATCTAAAATAAA